>NC_134485.1:338802446-338807446 GCF_040206685.1 Ascaphus truei
CCATTAGCTCTGTTAAAAACACATTTGGCTCCTGTCCATGACTTTCCTGGCTGTGTTTAACAAGGCAACACTATTGATTAAGTCCATATCCCCCTCAGAATAAACCATGTCATAACTTCCTGTGTGTTAGAAAAAGTATGTTGGTGCTTGTTAGTAAAAGTTATAAATCTCTGCGTTGTATAAAGTAAACAAATGACACCTGTATTGCATGATGTTAAGGAAAAAGCAGGAGGTATTAAACAAATTCTCTGCTTATGTATTTACCAGGGAAGAATCAATTGCAATAATTGTGCCGCAGGAGGAAGCCA
The DNA here is from genome assembly GCF_040206685.1 of Ascaphus truei. Classification (NCBI taxonomy): domain Eukaryota; kingdom Metazoa; phylum Chordata; class Amphibia; order Anura; family Ascaphidae; genus Ascaphus; species Ascaphus truei. The sequence goes on from NC_134485.1 coordinate 338,802,755, forward strand.
CAATCTCTATGTTAATGAACAATTGGTTAACTGAGGAAGAAGTTCACAGGCGGCTTGATCAAATTAAAGTAAATAAGGCAGCTGTCCCGATGGCATACATCCAAGAGTTCTCAAGGCGCTAAGTTCAGTAATAGCCGAACCATTACATTTAATATTCAAGAGCTTCATTTCCACAGGCTCAGTACTACAAGATTGGCGTAAAATCAGACACAGTGCCTATATTTAAAAAGGGAGCTGGATCACAACTGGCGGCATTACAGACCAGTAAGCGTAACATCAATAGTTGGGAAGCTACTTGAAGGTTTAGTATGGGATAATATTCATGAAAACCTAATGGATAAAAATGATTAGCAATAGTCAGCATGGATTTATGAAGGCGTAGGTCTTGGGTCTTGCCAAACTAACCATATTTGTTTTTTTGAGGTGGTAAATAGGAATTTATACCAGGGCAATGAAATTGATGTGGTCTACTTTTGATACGGTTCCACACAAGAGGTTAGGGTACAAAATAAAGCAAATTGGACGCAGTAAAAATATTTGCACCGGGATTGAAAACTGGTTGAAGGATAGACAAGAGGGTTGTCATAAATGGAACTTTTTCAGGTTGGGCTAAAGTTGTGACTGGAGTACCTCAAGGATCGGTACTGGGACCCCTGCTTTGTAACATTTATTAATGACCTTGAGGTTGGCATAGAGAACAAAGTCTCCATCTTTGCTGATGACACTAAATAGTGTAAGGTAGCAGAATCAGAGAAGGGTGCAATTTCTTTTCAGAAGGACTTGGATAGACTGGAAACTTGGGCAGGTAAATGGCAGATGAGGTTTGATACAGATAAATGTAAGGTTATGCATTTGTGAAATAAGAATAAACAGGTGACTTACAAATGAAATGGGGAAAATTTAGGAAAATCCTTTATGGAGCAGGCTTTAGGCGTGCTTGTATACAGCAGGCTTGGCGATAGTGACCAATGTCAAGCAGTAACTGCAAAGGCAAACAAGATCTTATCTTGCATTAGACAGGAAAGGGATAAATGGATGGAAGGGAAGTAAACATAATTTTGCCCCTCAATAGAGCATTAGTAAGAACGCACCTTAAATATGGGAGTACTGTTTTGGCACAATTCCATAAAAAATAAATTATGGAACTAGAAAAAGTGCAGAGAAGAGCCACCAAATTATTTAAGGGGATGGGTAAACTGATGTATGAGGAGAGGCTAGCTAAATTAGATTTGTTTACATTAGAAAAAAAAACATCTAAGAGGGGATATGATAACTATATATAAATATATTAGGGGACAAAAATCAGGAGCTTTCAAAAGAACTATTCATCCCAAGGGCAGTACAAACAACACAGGGTCATAACTTAAGTTTGGAAGAAAGGAGATTTCACCAGCAACAAAGGAAAGGGTTGTTTTATAGTAAGGGCAGTTAAAACGTGGAATTCATTCCCCATGGAGACTGCAATGGCAGATGCAATAGATATCTTTAAAAAAAAGGGTGGATCTCTTTTTGGAAAGGTATATAGGGATATACCAAATAAGTAAACATGGGAAGGATGTTTATCCAGGGAGTAATTTGGAGTCAGGAAGGAATTAATTTTCCCCTCATCATTAGATGGTATTTCATTGGGGTTGTTTGTTTGTCTTCCTTCCTCTGGATCAATATACCGCAAGAACAAATATAGGATAAAGTATCTGTCATCTAAATTTAGCACAGGTTGAACTTGATGGACATATATATTTTTTTCAACCTCCTCTACTATGTAACAGTTTGTCATCAGTTACCGCATGGCACATTTCAGAAGCTTGTTGATGGCTTAATAGACAAGAAGAATCTATAAATGGCTCCATTTGACATTTTCGAGTTGCAAGTAAATGTAAGTATATGGCTACACAATAAAATACATGTATTACCAGCATAATCTAAAATGCTCTGCAATGCATTGTTGCCCGCTTTGGCAGCGACGGGAGAAAACCCTGAACTGGGGTATTTATTATTTCAACACCTAGGCTACCATTAGATAAAAGTAATTTAAGTGAATGGGTCGGAAGGTGTCTTCTGGCATAACACGGCTTAGTAAATAAGCAGTGGCTCACTGACTGAAAACAACGGCACTGACTTTGAAGCAGGGAAGCCTGGTTCAAATGCCTGTGTCAGCTCCTTGTGACCTTGGACAAGTCACTTTATCTCCCTGTGACACAAGTACCAAATATAGATTGTACAGTGCTGCATACCAAGCACTACATTGTAATTGTGAAGCGATTTGAGTACCATTGGGAGAAGAGCCCTATATGAAATAGTTATTATTAAATATGGGCCTTAGCCAAGATCTGCTGACTTAATAACTACATTCTTCAGTTTTAGTCCAAGCGTTTGCCTATTGGGTGAAATGTGAGGGCATCCCTCACAACACAAATTGTGGACTTCAAAGTAATTTTTCGTACACTGCAAAAGGCTTGGAGATTGCAGCCACCAAACAATATTTCTTACAAAAAAAGCACAGCAGACAGGGAATACATCTATGGATATGTATTCAGTACAAAAAAATAAAATAATAGCCATAACATCATTCCATTTTCACACAGCACTTTATCACCATCTGGATACAGTTCTGCACAGGCACGCAATGTTTGCAATACGTTTATAAAGTGAATATGTGAAAGAAATTACCCATCCTGCCTCAAGTGGCTTCCTGATCTGATCAATGATGACGACGATCATTGCTTAGCACAGTCATTTTAAACCTCAGGGGTTCCTCGGCCGCCAGGGGAAGTGAGCTGAGACAACTCTCCCAGCTGTCCCAGGCCCAGTGGCACCCCACGCAGCGGTGACCCAGCAGCACCCCACCCAGCAGTGACCCGGCGACACCCCACGCAGCAGTGACCCGGCGACACCCCACGCAGCAGTGACCCGGCGAAACTCCACACAGCAGTGACCCGGCGACACCCCACGCAGCAGTGACCCGGCGACACCCCACGCAGCAGTGACCCGGCGGCTCCCCACTCAGCAGTGACCCGGCAGCACCCCACGCAGCAGTGACCCGGCGTCACCCCACGCAGCAGTGACCCGGCAGCACCCCACGCAGCAGTGACCCGGCGTCACCCCACACAGCAGTGACCCGGCAGCACGCCACACAGCAGTGACCCGGCGGCACCCCACGCAGCAGTGACCCGGCAGCACCCCACGCAGCAGTGACCCTGCAGCACCCCACGCAGCAGTGACCCGGCAGCACCCCACGCAGCAGTGACCCGGCAGCACCCCACGCAGCAGTGACCCGGCAGCACCCCACTCAGCAGTGACCCGGCGTCACCCCACGCAGCAGTGACCCGGCGTCACCCCACGCAGCAGTGACCCGGCGGCTCCCCACTCAGCAGTGACCCGGCAGCACCCCACGCAGCAGTGACCCGGCGACACCCCACGCAGCAGTGACCCGGCGAAACTCCACACAGCAGTGACCCGGCGACACCCCACGCAGCGGTGACCCAGCAGCACCCCACCCAGCAGTGACCCGGCGACACCCCACGCAGCAGTGACCCGGCGACACCCCACACAGCAGTGACCCGGCGGCTCCCCACTCAGCAGTGACCCGGCAGCACCCCACGCAGCAGTGACCCGGCGTCACCCCACGCAGCAGTGACCCGGCAGCACCCCACGCAGCAGTGACCCGGCGTCACCCCACACAGCAGTGACCCGGCAGCACGCCACACAGCAGTGACCCGGCGGCACCCCACGCAGCAGTGACCCGGCAGCACCCCACGCAGCAGTGACCCTGCAGCACCCCACGCAGCAGTGACCCGGCAGCACCCCACGCAGCAGTGACCTGGCAGCACCCCACGCAGCAGTGACCCGGCAGCACCCCACTCAGCAGTGACCCGGCGTCACCCCACGCAGCAGTGACCCGGCGTCACCCCACGCAGCAGTGACCCGGCGGCACCCCACGCAGCAGTGACCCGGCAGCACCCCACGCAGCAGTGACCCGGCAGCACCCCACGCAGCAGTGACCCGGCGGCACACCACGCAGCAGTGACCCGGCGGCACCCCACGCAGCAGTGACCCGGCGGCACCCCACGCAGCAGTGACCCGGCAGCACCCCACGCAGCAGTGACCCGGCGGCACCCCACGCAGCAGTGACCCGGCAGCACCCCACACAGCAGTGACCCGGCAGCACCCCACGCAGCAGTGACCCGGCGTCACCCCACGCAGCAGTGACCCGGCGACACCCCACGCAGCAGTGACCCGGCGACACCCCACGCAGCAGTGACCCGGCGACACCCCACGCAGCAGTGACCCGGCGGCACCCCACGCAGCAGTGACCCGGCAGCACCCCACACAGCAGTGACCCGGCAGCACCCCACTCAGCAGTGACCCGGCAGCACCCCACTCAGCAGTGACCCGGCAGCACCCCACGCAGCAGTGACCCGGCGGCACCCCACGCAGCAGTGACCCGGCGGCACCCCACGCAGCAGTGACCCGGCAGCACCCCACGCAGCAGTGACCCGGCAGCACCCCACGCAGCAGTGACCCGGCGGCACCCCACGCAGCAGTGACCCAGCAGCTCCCCACGCAGCAGTGACCCGGCAGCACCCCACGCAGCAGTGACCCGGCGGCTCCCTAACTTAGCAGCAGTGGTAGCCGCCCGGTCACTGCGGTGCTTCCTCTCCCTGCTCCTGTCAGCGCCGTAAGTCACGTTCA